>NC_089863.1:23948416-23983416 GCF_036373705.1 Amia ocellicauda
TCAGCTCAGCTCTCACTCCAGAAACAACATGTATTTCACTAGCAAAACTTTACTGGATAATATTGATATCCAAATGATTTTCTTATATTATGTAATAATTATATATATAAGTAGTTTTAGTCTGATTATTACAATACACTGTTATGTGTAAAACTGCGTTGGAATTCAGAGTTTGCGGATCATTTATGCGTGAGATGGCAATTAGTTATTTATCTGCATAAATATATTCATATCTACATGTTTCATATATTGGTCCATTTGATAAGTAGCCTGGTTTGAAATATCGGCGCTTAAACTCATCCACGAACACACTTTAGACACCGGATGAAGAGACAATAAAAACTACTATCTAAAGGTATGCTGGCAAAAAGGGGCGCCTTATCACCCACCCCAACTGGGGGGGCACAGAGAGGGAAGGAGGGAAAAGGGAAAGTGGGGCATGTGGAGAGAGGGATGGGGTGGTGCCTCAGAGACAGAGAGGGGGAGAGAGAAAGAGAGAGATAAGAGAGTGGAGGAGGAGGAGGAGGAAGCAGAGGTAGAGGTAGAGGTAGTGAGGGAGAGGTGGGTGCCAGTCACGACCATAAAAGTCGCATCCCGACCATCTTGTCTCACTCCTGCTCTTCCCTCCAGCTTGAACTGCACTTCTCGTCTCCTCACAGGTCAGTGAATGAACGCAATTAGAGACGGACACTGACACACAGACAGACAGACAGACAGACGCAGTGATCGTGTACTGACTGCGCTGACCGGCATCTTGACCGACAGTTTATCCGCTCAGAAGAATCTATCGCTGCAAAACTATGGGTTTTCCCTTTTACTGTCCCTTCTTTCTATGCATCTATCTCCCACCGTTGGTGGTCTTGTCCGTCTCTCACTCGCTCTTTCCTCCTCTCTCTCCTCTGAATCTTTCTTGCAATTTGATGCTTCTGCACAACCTTGTTTCCCCTTGTGCAGGCAGCGCAGTATTAATCTTACAAAAACATGCTAATTCATTTCGTTGAGAATTTGATTTTGAAAGAGAGAGAAGGAGAAAGAGGGCAGGTTGCAGAGTGAGAGAGACAGTAGAGATAATCTCTGCCTTCCACACAGACGGCTGCAGGCAAAATAAACGCTAAATAAACTTTCTCACACTTCTCACAAATTTTCTCCCTGTCTAATTCTTTCATTCACTCATTCCCGATCGCTCATTCGCAAATTCTATTATCTCCCCCATCTTTTTAATCTTGTTGTTTTCTTCTCATTCAGAGGTAAAATCAGTCCTTCCCTCCTTCTCGTCAACTCCCCCTATACCCTCTCTCTCTCTCTCTCTCCTTCTCTGTCATCTCCTCCGGCATTGTAAAGCCTTGTATGATGATACACCTAAATGTCTCAGATAAGGTATTTCTGGGTAAGCCTCCAAAATCTCACGAAAGTACTTAAAATGCATCTCCTCATTTGGGAAACGCATTTGTCACTCTAACTGCCCCTCTTTGGGTCTGGACATGTGCTGAGGTCCCACAAAAGGATGGGGCGCCATGTGCGTCATACATCATTTGGGTTTCCCTGTCATTGGTTCTTCTTCGTTTTGTGTAGATTGTGATGTGGTAAATGCCACGCTGCCCGCTATGTACGCGACAACGTTACCTGCAAGTATGTTGGCAGATACCTATGCAAACAAAAGAGCAGCGACTGTAAGATCAGCCCTGGCGGTGTGTGTGTGTGCTGGGGTGGGGATCGTGGTTTGTGGCTCTCACAGTTAAATGAAGCCCAGGATCCAGCTGCACCCTAGTCAGTGGGTCCTTAGCACACTCAGCCAGCAAGTCCAGAGATTAGCTAAAAGCTGTCAGATCCCCTGTCTCTTGGGCAAACCTTCACAGCTCCTAATTAATTTACCGCCCACCCGCAGACAGCAAAGCCCAGGCCACGGTCATTCATACTGCTCTACACTACACTGAACTGCTCTGCACTGCATTACACTACACCGAACTGCTCTGTACTGCACTGCACTGCACTGTAGTTTAATGTACTGCTCTACACTACACTGAACTGCTCTGTACTGCATTACACTACACTGAACTGCACTGCACTGCTCTGTACTGCTCTACACTACACTGAACTGCTCTGTACTGCACTGCACTGTACTTTAATGTACTGCATTACACTGCACTGTATTGCTCTATACTGCCTTACACTACACTACTGCTCTACGCTACACTGTACCGTTCTGTACAGCTCAGTTGAATCTTGGGCCGCTAGCTCCTAATATTAAACCAGTTTTCATAAATCTAGGGGTGACCTTTGACTCCAACTTAAACTGAAAATCATATAATACAATTGGTTCAGTCATGTTTTCACCAACTCAGAAACATTGCTAAAGTTAGATCTGCTTTATCTTTTGGGCACTTTGTGCTTGATAAGTGCTATATAAAGTTGCCATTAATATTATTATTATGACACTGTACTGTACTCCTCTGTACTGCTTTACACATGCTACACTGTACTGCAGACCCCACTTTTTCTCCGTCTTCTTCTTCTTTTCCATCAATTATTTCACTACAACGCACACTCACACACACTCCAAGTTAGATCACTATTGTGCTGGACCAGGGGTTTTCAAACCGGTCCTGGAGTAGCCCCTGCCCTGCTGGTTTTTGTTCCAACCTAGGTCTTAATTACTTAATTGAATGGTATATTGCTTTGTTAGGTCAATTAAGGATTCAATTAAGCAATTAAGACCTCAGTTGGAACTAAAATCAACAGGGCAGGGGGTACTCCAGGACCGGTTTGAAAACCACTGTGCTGGACATCTCCACCGGGGTTGCGTTAAATGCTGGTGGTGTTCACTTCCGGGTTCTGTGTGACGTGGGCTGGACAGAACAGTGCGCTAAACTGGGGACAATTAATACACATTAAAATTCGTTGCAATGACAGAAGGCAACATTCAACGTAATTATTGCACATTTAAACAGTGGTTGTGGGATTGTGTTGACATGATACGGAGGACTGCTTGACCCCCTCCTCCCCTCATAACTACAGCCACCATGACACGAGTTGTTTAATAAAATAAAAGCTCCACCTAACTCACCCCCCTCTCTCTCTGCAGGTAGACTGTCCTGCTCTTATGACGTCATGCCCTGCAGTCTAATTTTGATGCATGTATGGATTGACTTCTCTCTCTCTCTCTCTCTCTCTCTCTCTCTGCAGGTAGATTCTTCTCTGCGCCAATATGTCTGATTTGATGATATCAATCAAATCCATGCTGGATGTCTTCACCAGGTACGCCAGCAGAGATGGTGACCCCAACTCCCTCAGCAAACCTGAGCTGAAAGAGCTGCTGGAGAAGGAGCTGACAGGCTTCTTGGTGAGGGATGACGCCTGTACACACACTTTACACACACTGTATATATACACTGGAGACACACTTTACCTGTACACTAAACGTACACTTTACACACACTGTATATATACACTAAACACACACTATATATACACTAAACACACACTTTACACACACATACAGTGAACACGCACACTGTACACATGCTGTATAAACTAAACACACACACTGAACAAACACACTCCATGCTGACACTGTATGCTGTACCCCTGCTGTACAGAAGACACCACACACAGTGTCTCTGTGTCTGTCTGCACTGAAGTAATCTGTACCCCCCCGGCTCCCCCAACAGGATCCCAAAGACCCGTCTCAGGTGGATCAGGTCTTGAAAGGCTTGGACCAGGACAAATCTGGCACAGTGGATTTCCAGGAGTACGTCACTATGGTGGCAGTGCTCGCCTGTATGTGCCGCGACTTCAAGCCTAGCAGTAAGGGTGCCGCCCAGAAGAAGTGTTAGGCCCAGTCCCCCAGTTGAACCCTGCCCCCGTCCCCACAGCCCCCTCCTCTCGCCTTTCCATCACATTCGCAATGTTCAGGGAGAGAGAATATCCTCCCTTTCTCCATCTCTTTGCATAAATGTATTAAAAAAACAAAGCCTGCAGGGTGCAAATAATAACAGAATAAAATGTTTTATTACGTTTTGAACTGAAATAAACGTGTCTGTGCTGTCTTTCTGAAGTTTTTATACAGATTCCGTATATATGTATATATAAATATGAGTGCAGAAGTCCAGTCCAGTCAGTGACTCTATATCGGTCCAGTCCTATAAGGAAACTCAGAGCAGCTCAGACATGACATCAAACTCCCACTCACCAATCATGGCACTGATTCGCGCACACACACATACAAAGGGACTATTATATAATAACTGTGAGGACCTGAGAAAGGGAAAGAGAAAGGGGGAGAGTTTAATGATGTGGCAATGACCCCAGCCCCCCCCCCACCCCCCGTCTGCTGGTTATTGACATGTGTTTTGCATGTAGGCATGTGTTTTTTTGGCATGCGTGTACGTTTGTCCCACTCTCTCTGTCTCTCTCTCTCTCTCTCGCACGCACAGCTCCATTGTTCTGCCGAACACCCTCCCTTGCCTTTCCCCTCAGGTGCTCTGCGGTTAGGTAACAGGGACATTGTCCTGTCACAGGGCGTCTTCTCTTCTCTCTACGAACAGGTCCAGCCAGGGGAGCCATTACGTACCTCTCCATAAACTGACACTGTGTGTACACAACAATTGAATGCAAAATCTCTGTAGATAGATGTTAAAATGTAAAACTGGTAATTCCGGTATTTAAGGTTTCCCAGCACCCTGTCCCTGAGCACTGGATGTGTCTGTCAAAGCTGTGGCAACACTGATGTCATGTTCAGGGGAGAAACGAGAGAGGGACAAGGAGGAAGCAGGAGGACAGACAGAGTGGGGTGGGGGGGGTAGTTCGAGAGGGAGGGAGAGAGCTTTTTGCAATATCTGGAGACAGTAGTACAGGAAGAGACAGTGGGGAGACTCCTTTGCCTCCAGGCCAGGGAGACCCAGAGCTGCGACAAAACAGCAAATGAGTCAAAACAGCGATGATGCTGCTACTAATAATAGTGCAGCTGCCTCAACGATCACCTCGGGAATAACCTAATAGCTCTACAGCCAAGGTGAAAGACATTGTTACTGTACAAACAGCAAGAGGAAACCTCGAGTCCCTGCACACACTAGACTCTGCAACAACACGACACACTGAAACACACAACACTGCAACTCACTGCAACCCACTACACACTGCAGCACGCCGCACAGTGCAGTCACAGACACCCATGCTCAAGCGGATTTAATACAGGTCATACCAAACTCTCCCATATGCACTGTTTCACTTCTACACAGTTCAACACACCCAGTAGCAGCAGTACAGGTCAGGCACTGCACACCCGGCCCTCATTGGCCCAGCGTTCACCCCACGTTACTGGAAGCAAACTGTTATTATACAGTGATTAGATACAATGAGCTCTGCTACTGAACTACATACATTACTAATACAATGTTAACTACCCTGTTGTTAATACGAAGATTACGACTACTCCTACTACTGCTGGTACAATTACAAGAATTTATAAAACAGTACTACAATATTACTACAACAGCTACACCACAACTACTATTACTAATACTACTGCTGCTGCTGCTACTAAATGTAGCCTAAATATAGTAATATCTGGATTGTGACTCAAGAAACAAATTCTTCTTAATTATAAAAATACATGGAGAGTGAGTCACAAAGCCCTCTGTTCTAAACCCACAGTTCTGGGGGTAGGGCAGGGCGCTATACCGGGTTCATAGTTGTGCAGTTTAGTTTGTTTTTTTAAGCGAGTGTGTGTGTCACAAAGTATTATACCAGTTTCCAGTCGCACACAAATCAAAATTAAACAAAAGTCAGTAACAATAAAGTTGTATTCATCGGGAGATAGAGAAAAAAACTATTATGAACCATTTCCAGTTAATTTGGCTATAAAAGTGAAGAACACATTTATATCAGATAGATTAATACTACAGTATTATATATCTATATTAAAGAACAATGACATTTTTATTTTACAATAGAATATGTTTAATATATACATTTTAATTATCTACACGGAGAAATGTCTACTTTCGAGCCTTCCTTGACACTCTTGCGCCCCCTTGGGAGCCCCCCCCCCCCAAGACAACCGCTTATCTAGACCAATCTACAATTCCCAAAATTTACCAGCAGTATAGAAAGCAGTATAGTATAGATTTGTTCTGAGCCAATGAAAAAATAAAGAGTTTCACAAACCTCTTGCAGATCCAATTCAAGGTAAAAGGCGCTATATATGCAAATACACCGCCACCATGTTATAATAAAACGCTTTTTTGTGGCAGGTAATCTGAACTTGGACTGTCCAGTTAAATAAACCAGAAGCAATACAGCCAGCTGGTTTAGCTACACATTTAATGCCATTATCGTTAAAACAGTTACTTCAGCCAGCATGCCAGCAGCTGCTGTACAGCAATAGAAACGAAACAGGCAAACCAAATTATATTGCACTACCTTTCTCTTGTGCATGTTTTTCTTCTATTCTTTTTCTACTGATTTGTACGCTTTTTTGCACCATATTGGTATGTTCTGGGTCTTTTCCCCGACGTATAATTGGGTGGCATAGCAATGCTAAAATATATATGTGTGTCTTCTGTTCTGCCACACCCAAATGGCTCGGACGCAGACGCTATTCCGGCGCAGATCGATGGCAGGTTTCTGGCGCATAAACTGTTTGATTGCGCGATGCGCCTGGGCACGACTGGCTCATAAACTATATCTGTACATCGTTTGAAAACTCTCTCTTCAATGTATTTATTTAAAACAATGCTAGGGGAGGCCATAGCGGCCACTTATGCGTATAATTGTATAGGCTACTTCCAGGTGCAGTTGCGTGTCTCTCCCTGTGCGTTTCATCAGAAACACACTCAGCTCAATATAAACTGTGCTATTATATTTATTTCACTAGCAAAACTTTACTGAACACTGTGGGTATCCAAATGTTTCTCTTATACTGTATAAGTAGTTTTCATCTAATTATTATTGCTCGGTTGTTTCTGTCGCGCCATGCACTGCCATGTGTAAAAATGCGCTGGAATTCAGAGTTTGCGGATCATTTATGCGTGATGTGGTAAGGCTTTTTATTTCTCTATATACATGTTTCTATCTACATGTTTCACATATTGGTCCATTTGGTTGTTAGCCTCGTTTTATAGGTCGGCGCTTCTAGTGTTAAACTCATCCACGAACACACTTTAGACACCGGATGAAGAGACAATAAAAACTACTATCTAAAGGTATGCTGGCAAAAAGGGGCGCCTTATCACCCACCCCAACTGGGGGGGCACAGAGAGGGAAGGAGGAAAAGGGAAGGTGGGGCATGTGGAGAGAGGGATGGGGTGGTGCCTCAGAGACAGAGAGGGGGAGAGAGATAAGAGAGTGGAGGAGGAGGAGGAGGAGGAGGAGGCAGAGAGTGAGGGAGAGGGAGGGAGAGGGAGGGAGAGGAGGGTGCCAGTCACGACCATAAAAGTCGCATCTCGACCATCTTGTCTCACTCCTGCTCTTCCCTCCAGCTTGAACTGCACTTCTCGTCTCCTCACAGGTCAGTGAATGAACGCAATTAGAGACGGACACTGACACACAGACAGACAGACAGACAGACGCAGTGATCGTGTACTGACTGCGCTGACCGGCATCTTGACCGACAGACCCCCCGTTTATCCGCTCAGAAGAATCTATCGCTGCAAAACTATGGGTTTTCCCTTTTACTGTCCCTTCTTTCGATTTTGTCTGCCCTTCCTAATTCTCTCCCTTTTCTTTCTTCTCTCTCCATCCTTTTTTCCACCGTATTCCTTTTGTCCTTTCTCGGTGGTTTTTATTGCGTTTTAGGAGTTAAACTAAACAGAAACTACCACACGTAAATTAGAGGATGATAATCTGTGTCTCGGTACTTTTCCTCTGCGTGCAGCTGTGCCCCCCTCTTCTGCGCCGAGTGCAAAGCTTCCCTTTAAAACCTTCCACCCTGAACCACACCTCTTTCCTGCTATCGCTCCCTCGCTCTTGTCCTCTTCTCTCACTGCCTTTCCTCTTTGCCTCGCCCCTCTCTCCTCTCTCTCTCTCTCTCGAAGTGCTTCTGTGTGCAGGCAGCGCAATCGTATAAATCTCTCAGATACTTTTTTTCTGTAGCTCTGTGCCACAGAAAAATTACCCGCTCTAGTCGGAGGGGAGAGAGAGAGAGAGAGAGAGAGAGAGAGAGAGAGAGCAAATAGATGGAGAGCAGAGAGAGTTGGAGTCATTTAATGTTTTTAGTGTGTTGGCAAAACATTTTTATTCATGCCAAGTGAGAGTGAGAAAGAGGCAGAAGAGGCACACTCGTACACTCTCACGCATACACTCTTTCTCTCTCACACTCGCATGCACACTCTCTCTCTCTCTCTCTCTCTCTCTCTCTCTCTCTCTCTCTCTCTCTCTCTCTCTCTCTCTCTCTGTTTGTTCCGGCACTGTAAAGCAGGAAGAAGGGTGGGATAGAGGGGCAGAACAATAGAGCAGCGACTGTAAAATCAGCCCGGAGCAGTGTGGGTGCTGGTGTGGCGTGTGATGTGTGGCTCTCACACTTTAATTAGGCCCAGCATCCAGCCGCACCCATGTCAGTCGGTCACCCACTCACTCAGCCAGCCAGTCTCTCCGGGCAGCGCTCCGCAGCTCATCCTTAATTTACCGCCCGCCCCCTCCCACCCCAACCGCACAGAACCGAGCCCAGGGCATGATCATCTGTACTACTATACTGCACTTTAGTGCTCCGTGTTGCACTATACTGCACTTTACTGCTCTGTACTGCTCTACACTGTACAATACTGAACATTACTGTTCTATAATGCTCTACACTGTACTTAACTGCTCTACAGTGCACTATACTGCTCTGTAAACTGCTCTACGCTGCACGTTACTGCTCTGTATTGCTCTACACTGTACTATACTGCTCTGTAAACTACACTACACTGTACTGCTCTACGCTGTACTATACTGCACGTTACTGCTCTGTACTGCTCTAAACTACTATACTGCTCTGTAAACTACACTACACTGTACTGCTCTACGCTGTACTATACTGCACGTTACTGCTCTGTACTGCTCTAAACTGTACTATACTGCTCTGTAAACTACACTACACTATACTATACTGCTCTACACTGTACTATACTGCTCTGTAAACTACACTACACTGTACTGCTCTACGCTGTACTATACTGCACGTTACTGCTCTGTACTGCTCTAAACTACTATACTGCTCTGTAAACTACACTACACTGTACTGCTCTACGCTGTACTATACTGCACGTTACTGCTCTGTACTGCTCTAAACTGTACTATACTGCTCTGTAAACTACACTACACTGTACTGCTCTACGCTGTACTATACTGCACGTTACTGCTCTGTACTGCTCTAAACTGTACTATACTGCTCTGTAAACTACACTACACTGTACTATACTGCTCTACACTGTACTATACTGCTCTGTAAACTACACTACACTGTACTATACTGCTCTGTAAACTACACTACACTGTACTATACTGCTCTACACTGTACTATACTGCTCTGTAAACTACACTACACTGTACTATACTGCTCTGTAAACTACACTACACTGTACTGCTCTACGCTGTACTATACTGCACGTTACTGCTCTGTACTGCTCTAAACTGTACTATACTGCTCTGTAAACTACACTACACTGTACTGCTCTACGCTGTACTATACTGCACGTTACTGCTCTGTACTGCTCTAAACTGTACTATACTGCTCTGTAAACTACACTACACTGTACTATACTGCTCTACACTGTACTATACTGCTCTGTAAACTACACTACACTGTACTGCTCTACGCTGTACTATACTGCACGTTACTGCTCTGTACTGCTCTACACTGTACTGTAGACCCCACTTCCCCTTTTCACCTGCCCTGGTGACTATGCCCACCCTGCACAGCTACACACAGCCTCCCATTACAGTACCACCAGCACAGACTCATGAAAGATGTGAAAACTGCATAGCCTAGCACACTTACATGACATGCATAGAGAAGTATGTACATATATGTAGTCTGACCATCAGTGATACACACACTGTCAATGGCTGAGCACAGTGTGCGAAACACTGGTAATTGCAGGTGACCACTGTAACACAACAGTAACACAAATGAACGTGCAGGAGCTATAATGTGGCCACGGGCTTCACAACGCACTGTGTGTGAAGATTAGACCACGCCCCTAAACTGTCATGCGCTGCAGTTCACCAACACAATTTTCACGGCTTTTAACTTTTACCAGTTTTTCTTCTTCTTTTCCACCAGTTCCTTCACGCCAACACGCACACACTCCGAGTTAGATCCCTATTGTGCTGGACATTACCGAATTAGACTGCCTCCACCGGAGTTGCGTTAAATGCAGGTGGTGTTCACTTCCGGGTTCTGTGTGACGTGCGCTGGACAGAGAGAGAATAGACCCGTCGTCAGTCAGCAGCACGAAGACAGGCAGGTTTGGCAGCAACTGCAAGAATAGTTAGCTAAACTCCGGACGATTAATACACTTTGCACTGACCATAGAAGCCAACCTTAAACATAATGTTGACGCGTCCTTAATTACAGCCTCCGTGACACGAGTTGTTTAATAAAATAAATACTCCATCTCAGTTGCCCGCCCGTATGACATACTATACCTTCCGCTCTCGGCTTGGCGCCCTTTTTGATGATGTACAAAAACAGGGCCTTGGTCACAACCTCGTGGTCCTGCTCTTATGACGTCATGCCCCGCAGTCTAATTTTGATGCATGTATGGATTGACTTCTCTCTCTCTCTCTCTCTCTCTCTCTCTCTCTCTCTCTCTCTCTCTCTCTCTCTGCAGGTAGATTCTTCTCTCCACCAATATGTCTGATTTGATGAATGCAATCACAACCATGCTGGGTGTCTTCACCAAGTACGCCAGCAAAGATGGTGACCCCAACTCCCTCAGCAAACCTGAGGTCAAAGAGCTGCTGGAGAAGGAGCTGACAGGCTTCTTGGTGAGGGATGACGCCTGTACACACACTTTACACACACTGTATATATACACTGGAGACACACTTTACCTGTACACTAAACGTACACTTTACACACACTGTATATATACACTGGAGACACACTTTACCTGTACACTAAACGTACACTTTACACACACTGTATATATACGCTAAACACACACTTTACACACACATACAGTGAACACGCACACTGTACACATGCTGTATAAACTAAACACACACACTGAACAAACACACTCCATGCTGACACTGTATGCTGTACCCCTGCTGTACAGAAGACACACTGTGTGCACTGTATGTAATCTGTACCCCCCCCCCCCGGCTCCCCCAACAGAACCCCCAAAACCCGGCACAGGTAGATGACTTCTTGAAACAGCTGGACCAGGACAAATCTGGCACAGTGGATTTCCAGGAGTACGTCACCCTGGTGGCAGTGCTCGCCTGTATGTGCCACGAGTTCAAGCCTAAGAAGAAGTGAGAGGCGCCCCCTAGGCACAGTCCTCCAGTACCACACTGCAGACCCCCTCAATTGAACCCGCCCCCACAAACCCACTCCTCTGGCCTCTACATCGCATTGGCAGTGTTCAGGCAGAGAGAGTCTCCTCCCTCCCTCCATCTCTTTGTATACATGTATTAAAAAAATCAAAGCCTGCTGGGTGCAAATAATAACAGAATAAAATGTTTTATTACGTTTTGAACAGAAATAGACGTGTCTGAATTTTATTTCTGAAGTTTCTTCATCAATTCTGTATGCACATATAAGTACCGTTAATCTTCCAGTACTCGCCTGGTCTCAAATAGCAGCCGGTCTCCGGTAGTAGCCGGGTTGATTTGCATAATTTGCTAATAAACACCGGGTTACGCATGTTTCTTGTTTTCATAAAATATATATATATATATATACAGTATATTAATTTAAAAAACACACAATCATGTGTGTTTTTATTAACGTCTCACTTGAACTATGTATATATATATATATATATATATATATATACACTCACCTAAAGGATTATTAGGAACACCTGTTCAATTTCTCATTAATGCAATTATTTAACCAACCAATCACATGGCAGTTGCTTCAATGCATTTAGGGGTGTGGTCCTGGTCAAGACAATCTCCTGAACTGCAAACTGAATGTCTGAATGGGAAAGAAAGGTGATTTAAGCAATTTTGAGCGTGGCATGGTTGTTGGTGCCAGACGGGCCGGTCTGAGTATTTCACAATCTGCTCAGTTACTGGGATTTTCACGCACAACCATTTCTAGGGTTTACAAAGAATGGTGTGAAAAGGGGGGGGGCTGGGGTCATTGCCACATCATTCAACTCTCCCCCTTTCTCTTTCCCTTTCTCAGGTCCTCACAGTTATTATACACTCACCTAAAGGATTATTAGGAACACCATACTAATACTGTGTTTGACCCCCTTTCGCCTTCAGAACTGCCTTAATTCTACGTGGCATTGATTCAACAAGGTGCTGAAAGCATTCTTTAGAAATGTTGGCCCATATTGATAGGATAGCATCTTGCAGTTGATGGAGATTTGTGGGATGCACATCCAGGGCACGAAGCTCCCGTTCCACCACATCCCAAAGATGCTCTATTGGGTTGAGATCTGGTGACTGTGGGGGCCAGTTTAGTACAGTGAACTCATTGTCATGTTCAAGAAACCAATTTGAAATGATTCGACCTTTGTGACATGGTGCATTATCCTGCTGGAAGTAGCCATCAGAGGATGGGTACATGGTGGTCATAAAGGGATGGACATGGTCAGAAACAATGCTCAGGTAGGCCGTGGCATTTAAACGATGCCCAATTGGCACTAAGGGGCCTAAAGTGTGCCAAGAAAACATCCCCCACACCATTACACCACCACCACCAGCCTGCACAGTGGTAACAAGGCATGATGGATCCATGTTCTCATTCTGTTTACGCCAAATTCTGACTCTACCATCTGAATGTCTCAACAGAAATCGAGACTCATCAGACCAGGCAACATTTTTCCAGTCTTCAACTGTCCAATTTTGGTGAGCTTGTGCAAATTGTAGCCTCTTTTTCCTATTTGTAGTGGAGATGAGTGGTACCCGGTGGGGTCTTCTGCTGTTGTAGCCCATCCGCCTCAAGGTTGTACGTGTTGTGGCTTCACAAATGCTTTGCTGCATACCTCGGTTGTAACGAGTGGTTATTTCAGTCAAAGTTGCTCTTCTATCAGCTTGAATCAGTCGGCCCATTCTCCTCTGACCTCTAGCATCAACAAGGCATTTTCGCCCACAGGACTGCCGCATACTGGATGTTTTTCCCTTTTCACACCATTCTTTGTAAACCCTAGAAATGGTTGTGCGTGAAAATCCCAGTAACTGAGCAGATTGTGAAATACTCAGACCGGCCCGTCTGGCACCAACAACCATGCCACGCTCAAAATTGCTTAAATCACCTTTCTTTCCCATTCAGACATTCAGTTTGGAGTTCAGGAGATTGTCTTGACCAGGACCACACCCCTAAATGCATTGAAGCAACTGCCATGTGATTGGTTGGTTAGATAATTGCATTAATGAGAAATTGAACAGGTGTTCCTAATAATCCTTTAGGTGAGTGTATATGCACACACACATATACAGCTGTATAGTTGTATTGTAGTGATTGAACTGTCATTTGCGACATAATGTACTCATGAAGTATAATATTGATGGTTGGGTTTAAAGTGTATTTCCACAGTTTTGTTGAAGTGCTTTGTGTTCATTTAGCGAGAGTTGACAGTATATCGACTCAGTCCGGTATCTGGTTTTCAATCCAGTGTGTAGTTCACCATGCATTGAATGTGATGTGTTTGCATCTTTGCATACCACATTATTTAAAATAATAATAATAATAATAATAATAATAATAATAATAATAATAATAATAATAATAATACATTAATAAAAGCCTGGCCTATTAGCCTACTTCTACAATGACGCCGTGTTTCCAGGCTCTTCTTACCCTGCATGAGTCTGCAATGGGTTTTTATTTATTTATGAATGATTAATACAAACGCCGGTCTCCAATTGACGCCGGGGCAGTTCTTTGGTCATGCAATTGAAGTTGAGCGGTATATGTGACTGCAGAAGCGCAGTGACTGGAGCGGCTGGACTCCGCTCTCTCTCCCTCTCCCTCTCCCTCTCCATTGACCTCTCCCAGACATCAAGCCCAATTTCCTCGAGTTACATAAATATGAAGGTTCATAGATATTATTGTGTGTTGGGGGTTATAAAATAAGATCAGTTCTCACCAGCGGTTAGTCCATATACATTATATTTTATTAATTGTAATTCTATATGCTACCTTCACTTTTTCAGTTCCAGAAGTGATTCTATAATCTTGTAACCACTTGCAAAAGAAGGACAGCTTGTTTTAACTCTACACTTTTAAGTATCTCCAAATTATTTAATTTCAAACAAATTCTTCATCTGCCTACATTCACCTCATTTTGTAGCAGTCTGTCTTTTGGGCATTGAACCCCCTTACAATATGTTAAGGACCCCTATGGATCAAAGTACAATTGCCACAGACATTGTACAGTTGTCTACTTTTTCTTGTTTGACTGGTTAATACTATTCATATTTTGTTTTTTTCTAAACAGTAAGTAAGAAGTAAAAAAAGAGTAAATACAACACTGAAGCCTTAAAACCAGATTTCTATATTCTTATATTTCTTATCATCTTAGAAAATGTAGAGCAAAGCAACACAACTTAAAACAAGTTATAAATAATGATCCCATGAATTCATGGTTTTGAAAACTGTTCTCTGCAACACTTAATTGTACATTACCATAATGTACAATAATAATTCAACTACTTTTTATAATAATAATATTAATAGCAGTTTTTTTTATTAATTCCAATGAGGGAGATAATAGAAGGAGAATTGAATGTGCTCAGCTGAGGCATCCAGTCAGAAAACATGAGTCATACAGTCCAACCACAAGTGAGAGGAAGAGAGAGAGATGTTCCAAACTTGCCAGACCTCTGAAAACTCAGGGACAGATAGAGAGAGAGAGAGAGAGAGAGACAGGCAGGCATCTTCATTTAATTACTGTTTACACAACACCTCCACAATTACTGAGTGTTCGGCCCCAGACTCTCTCCTTGTCTATCCGTCTCCTCCGTTTCCGTCTCCGTTTCTCTTTGTGCCCCTCTATTGCTCACTCATCCATCTTGTCCTTTGAATTTCTCTCTCTTGCTCCCTCTATCTCTCTCTCCATGTATATACTATTATACTGTTGAAGGCAGTGTATCAGTGAGTCAGTCAGTGTATCAGTCAGTGTGTCAGTGTGCAAGTCAAAACCCCAAATGTCCTCACTTTGGGGCTGTGCTGCCCTCTTGTGGCCACTCAATACAAACACACACAGACACACAGACAGACACTGACACACACACACACACAAAATCCATGCCCTCTCCCTGATGTGAGACGACTCAAGAGGCTGCAAACTAAAGCAGATCAATCTGATCAGGGAAAGACGAGGAGGATGAACAGAAGACAGCAGTGGCTAGAGTTCATACCAAATCATTTTATTTACAGGTTAGTCCCCCAGTCAGACAGACGCCCTGGACAGCACTGGGGTTCTGCTGCCGCCCAACATTATGCAGCACTGACTCTGGCTACAGCACAGCACAGCTCTCTCCCTCTCTCTCCCTCTCCCTCAGTCGGACTCGTCCCCGGAGGAGCTCGCGGGGGGGCCGTAGCACTGGGCCAGTGTGCGCAGCTGCTCCAGCGCCTCCTGCAGGTCCGACAGCTCGGGGCCGGCCGAGAGGAAGCTGGTGAGGCGGCGGGGGTCCAGGGCGGTGGTGGAACTGCACAACTCGGCCAGGCTGCGGCGCACGGCGGGGGAGGACTGCAGGGACGACAGAACCGCCATGCTGCGCACAGCTGGGGAGGGAGGGAAAGAAGGTGAGCAGTTTCATTAGGAGGGTAACAAGAAGAGTAGGAGAGGGTGTTCAGCACAAAATATATAGAGCCA
Source organism: Amia ocellicauda (assembly GCF_036373705.1). Taxonomy (NCBI): domain Eukaryota; kingdom Metazoa; phylum Chordata; class Actinopteri; order Amiiformes; family Amiidae; genus Amia; species Amia ocellicauda. The sequence goes on from NC_089863.1 coordinate 23,964,400, forward strand.
GAGAGACAGAGAGACTGACAGCCAGACAGAGAGACAGACAGACATAAACTGATACAAGAGACTACTAAATTGAGACCAGAAGACTGGGACAGAGAGAGAGAGAGACAGCCAACAGCCGGATGGACGGACAGACAGACAGGCTCACCAGAGTGAGGGGGGCGGGGGCTGCTCTGCAGGAGGCCCTGCTCTCCGAGGGAGGGGCGGAAGATCTGCGGAAATGGGGGGGTGAGCCTGCAGGGACTGGACACCAGCTGCACCGCCCTGCACAGACACACAGTCCATCAAACAGTCAGACGCACACAGCGTACAGTGCACAATCAGCGTGTTTAAAGTGCGTGCAGTGTGCACAGTGTGTTTACAGTGTGCAGTCAGTGTGTTTAAAGTGCGTGCAGTGTGCACAGTGTGTTTACAGTGTGCAGTCAGTGTGTTTAAAGTGCGTGCAGTGTGCACAGTGTGTTTACAGTGTGCAGTCAGTGTGTTTACAATGTGTGCAGTGTGCCATCAGTATGCACAGTGTGTTTACGGTGTGCAGTCAGTGTGTTTACGGTGTGCGGTGTGTTTACAGTGTGTGGTGTGCAGTCAGTGCGAGACTCACACGGGGGTGCTGGGGTAGTGGTTCCCAATGAAGGTTTCCAGCACCTCGTCTCCAGAGTCACAGTCATGCAGCGGGGAGGGGGGGGTGTTCCCGGGGGGCAGGGAGCTGTGGAGACACGGGATCTCACAGGACTTCTCCGACGCTCAGAGAGCACACGGCCTGTCTGATTGGTCTAATCTCACAGACACATAGGAGCGTCCCCGGAGGGCTCCAGTCAGGGCCTCGCTGTCCAGGGACGGATCCCACATCGGTGCTCAGGTGTAGTCTCACCAGCCTGGAACTCTCACAGCTCGTCCCAAGCTCTATTGGAGTGTTCAGTCACAGGCAACGGAAGCCACAGGGTAGGACGGGGCACTCACCTCACCAGACTCCGCCCCTCCACCCCTCTCAGGGTCACCGACTGGCCGAAAACGCGCCCATCACCCAGCTCCGGGCAGGCTGACAGGGGTCTCCAGGGCAGCGCGTTGCCACAGCTGCTCAGGGCGTCCGGGAGACAGCTGCCTTGCATCATGGGAAAGGGGATGGCACCATAGGCTGCCACTACCTGGAGCAGAGAGACAGATCACACCTCTCCCTCCTTCCATCTGTCTTCTCCTTCACTAGTCTCTAATCTTTCTGTCCTTCTCTAGCTACCTATGTACCTATGTGTTCGTAAGAGACTATGTCAATCTGGAGGTCCATCAGAGGGGCAAGGAGGAAGCCTATAAGAACTGGCACATACAAGATCTGGGGGAGCTCAGGATCCCATGATGGGACCCACCTCCGGGGACGGTCAGTTCCCCCTGCTGGAGCCCGAGTCCAAGATCTTTTAAAGATTTTATGGATGATTTTTTTTTAAAAAGATTTTAAAAATGAATCTTAATTGTTTTTAAAGATTTAGTTGCTTTTAAACCACATTGTTTAGGGTTTTTGGTATAGTTTTGTTATATTCTTTTGTCAAATACATTGACCGTTTTGGATTTAATTTTAAATGCATTGGACCTTTTAAGTTTGTTTTTTATTTTTACCTTTTTAATTGTTTCTTTATTTTGTCCAATGCATTTTCAGTTATTTTCAATGTATTTGACTTTTTTGTTGGTGAGCAGTTTTTGCTTTTATCACGTTTGTTTTGTTGTTTTGGGCACGTTTAATTTGAAGTTAATTGTTTTATTGTTTGTTAAAATCACAGATTTTAAAAATTTTAAGTGATTTTAAGGATTGATTTTAAAGATTTTAATCATAAGTATTAAAAAATTGATTTGTTTTTATTCATGTAAAATGTAAAATACTACACCAAATAAACAGTATTTTACCTATGTATTTTGTTTAAGTTAATCACGTTAAGATTTTAAATTTTTGTAAGTGATTTTAGAATTGTTTTAATTTGTTTTAATCATAAGTATTACAATTTTGAATATTTTTAAATTGTAATGTAAAATACTAAAACAATAAAACAGTATTCTCTAGCTACCTCTCCCCTCCCCCTCCCCAACCCTCTCACCTTCCTCCCGGACACAGCCAGCGCGTCTCCCAGCTGCCACATGGGGGTGCCTCCCTGGCCCAGCCTGTAGGGCACAGTGACCGTGTCCAGAGCCATGGCTAGAACCGCACTGGAGTGGTACCACAGAGAGTCCTGGGGGGAGGGAAATAGAGTGTGCAGGACATGTCATCCCATATTAACCGTACTAGTGTGTGTGTGTGTGTGTGTCTCGGTGAGTGACTGTGTGTGTGTGTGTGTGTGTGTGTGTGTGTGTGTGTGTGTGTGTGTGTGTGTGTCGGGGAAGGAGTTCACTACTCACATCGAGCTGCAGGTGGGGGAAGGAGGAGGGTGGAGGCGGGTGTCGCCCCAGCCCGCCCCTCAGGGTCAGAGGGCAGAAGAGAGAGCTGTGATTGGATAGGTTGACCACGCCCAAGGCAGAGTTGATCAGGTGGTACACGTCCTTCATTGGGCTCTGCCACAACACAACACCACCACAACTATTACACAGCACACCATCACACAACGAAAGCAACCACTGCAGAACTCGATGACAACAACACAGCTGTCGCACAGTTATTCACACAACACTAACAATAACAGGACACACAACAGCATAACCGCAAGACAGACAGACAGACTCACAGGGTCGGGATAATTGACAGGTGCCAGCCCAAAGGTGAAGATGCCTCGCCCCCCGTATGAGTCGTGCAGGAGCTCTGTGACCCCTGACCCCAAGCCCGAGAACCCATCCTGCAGGTCACACAGCACCTGGAACCCCTGAGAGAGAGAGAGAGAGAGAGAGAGAGTGTGTAGGAGGTGTGCTGAACTCTTGAATGCTTTAATTTAATTTTGTGTGACTGTACTCCTGTAGTGCTTGTGTAGGCGGTAATTGGCCCTGGATAGCTTCACGGCCCTGGACAGACCCTGTGTAGCCCTGTGTGGGGGGGACGAGGTACACTGTCCCCCCCTGATGGTCATGGGGCTGACCTGCAGGTAGTCGCACTCCTCCACGAAGAAGTGCAGCCGGTCCTCCAGGTCCTCCTGCAGGGCGGCTGAGCTGCACAGCGCCTCCCCCTGGCCAAACGCCTCCAGACGGCTGGACTCCCTGAGAAAGAGAGAGAGAGAGAGACATATAATGACTTAGAGATACACATAGGGACTAAAGGACAGACACACACACACAGACACACAGGGGGCTATGGGACAGACACACAGATAGACACACAGAGGCTATGGGACAGACACACAGACGAACACACAGGGGCTATGGGACAGACACACAGATAGACACACAGGGGCTATGGGACAGACACACAGATAGACACACAGGGGCTGTGGGACAGACACACAGACAGACAGACACACTTAGGGGATATGGGACAGATATGCACACAGCCTGAGACACACACAGGGGCTAAGGGACAGACACACAAATTGAGACAGATATAGAGGTTAAGAGACAGACACACACAGAGGCTATGGGACAGACACACACACACACAGACAAACAGACATCCAGCGTGCGGTAGAGGGCGGCGAAAGACTGACCCCTCGTGGTTGTACTGGTTGATGATGGTCAGGGTGCGGGGGTGCAGATGGACCCTCAGGAAGTCCGACCACACCCTCACACTGCCCTCCAGCCTGTACCGCTTCTGAGCGCGCTCCAGGCTCACGTTCACCGTTTCCATCGCAACGCTCCCTGCCGAGGGGACAGCGGGGATATCAAACACGAGCCCCGTGTCCGTCCGACTCACTGTCTCTCTGTCCGACTGTCCCTGTCTCGCTCAGTCTCAGGTCTCTCTATCTACCCGTCGTGTCTGCTTCATCTCACTACCTGTCTCTCCCTATTATGTCTGTCTCTGTCTGTCTTAATATGAAGGCAACAGTTATAATAACCAGAAAACAACAACAACAATAATGACAACAACAATAATAATAACCTGTACACTGTAGCTGTGTTGTGTCAAAGTCTCCCTCCGTCAGCACCTCCCCCCCCTGGACAGAAAGAGAATTACATCAGTGGAGAAGAGAGAGAGAGAGAGAGAGAGAGAGAGAGAGAGAACAGAAAAAACAGAGAAAAGATAGAGAGGTAGAGGAGGGAGATAAAGGCTTGTGGAAAAGAGAGGGAGTAGGAAAGAGAGAGGGAGGTGGAGAGTTTAGTGACACGGCCAGTTTTTATACAGGGTTACTTTTTGATGGAACTGCATATTTATTTATTTTAAGTTAGTTTTGGGAGTGAGGGATGGGGGGTGCACTCACGTCCAGTCTGTCGAGATCCTGCAGGAAAGTGTTCTTTGTGGGGGGGGTCTCTCTGTGGGTCATCAGTTCCCCCTCCCTGAGAAAAAGAGAGAGATGAGATGTGAGTGACAAAGGCATGACATTGACAGACACTGTTGAGATCAAATGTTAACAAAGAGCGAGAGGGAGAGGGAGAATGAGGGAGGGAGAGGGAGCAACCAAGAAGGAGTGACTAAGAGGGAGGGAGAGAGAGCAAGATGGAGATAGTGAGATGGAGGGAGGGAGCAACAGAGGGAGGGAGTGAGGGAGAGGGAGAGGGAGGGAGAGCAAGAGGGAGAGGGAGGGAGCGACTGAGAGGGAGAGAGCAACCAAGAGGGAGCGACCGAGATGGAGTGAGTGAGAGGGAGGGAGAGAGAGCAAGAGGGAGGGAGGGAGCGACTGAGAGGGAGAGGGAGGGAGGGAGCGACTGAAGCCCGATTTATACTTCTGCATAGGTACGCATATGCGTCTCTGTGTAGCGTCGCAGAGCAGGGGTTTCTGGGTAAGCGTAGCCCGCAGCCTCACAGAGGAGCCGACGTGCACTCCTCCGAAATCTCTGATGCGATTCTCTGCGGTCCTGTGCGACATAGTATTTCAAATCATCCACGAAACGCATCTGTTGCAGTAACAGCCTGTACTGGCCTGGACATGTGCAGAGGTCTGGGGTGCTGTTTCTGTCATTCATAATTTTGAGCACATAATGAGTATGTTGTCCCACAAAGTGCCCACTTATTTCGTGCTTGGCAATTTTGTGGACAAAAAGTAAAACGTACTTTGTCTTCCGTGGACGGACTGAACAGCTGAGTATGCATTATATCTATGTAAGGAAAAATACATTTTGTGCACCAGTCAACCTGTGGCCAGCCCGTCACCAATCAACATCATTATAAATCTTTCACAATTACTAATTCTATTTCAAAGATCAGATTGTGGGCTATTAAATATTCAGTATAGCCTATATAAACTGCGGGTCGGTGGTTGGAGAAGTAAGTATTTATAGCTTAAGTTTGAGGAGTTTACAGCTGAAACGCCGCATAGGTATTTAACGGATATGTGGGAGAAATTCACATACGCAGAGAGATTTACTTTTGAATTGAAAAAGCGGCTATGCTGGTTCTAGTGTTAAGTCTCTAGCCAACTATAGCAAGACCATATATATCTGCACATACAGGATGCAATTTGTATTTGTGTGTATGTGCGTGTAGTTTCTGTATGTGTACAGCATGTGTTAATTTACATCCATACAAACCTAGGTACACCATAGAAAGCTGGTTTTGTTTTCTGTAGACTGCGATGTGTTAATGCGACACTGCCCCCTATCCTCGTGTCAATATTATGTGCATGACGCCTGCGCAGACGCAGAAGTATAAATCGGGCTTGAGAGGGAGAGGAAAAGAAAGGTTGGAGAATGAGAGGGAGGGTGGGAGTGACTGAGAGGAAGGGAGAGAGAGGGGGTAGACTCACCAGGTGAATGAGTTCCCTTCTTTCCCTGTCTCGTACAGACTGCCCTCCTGTCTCAGAGAGCTCAGACTGCCTGGAGAGAGAGAGAGTTGTATGTGACAAATTACTACTACTAATATTAATAACACACTTGTCTGTGTGTTATTAGTAGTACACACCCACACTTGTGCACCCTCCATCCATCCATCCATTGTTGTCCTTCGTAACCGATGATGACTTCCACTACTACGTGTCAGTTTTCTGATGACGGTATAAACCTATGTGGGACGCACACTGTCTGCTACAGACAGGGCAAACAAAGAGGCCAGTCATTTGGTGGGTGCCTCCTCAGACATTTTGCCAGTTGTCTGAGGAGCGAAGGACCGAGAGACAGTTGGACTCATGGCTCTGTTGTCATTTAATATGAAATAATTCAAGCAGTTTCAGATGCCGGGTGTACAGCGTCCACGTTTCACATCCGTACAATAAGGTGGACATGCATACTGCCTGATAGACAGAAACTTTGGTCTGAAAGAGCAGATTGTTGTTATTAAAGACTCTCTTTCTCAGATGGCCAAAAGAGCAGGAGGCTTGTTTGATTCTGTATTGGATGTCCTCGTCGATGGTACAGGCTTCAGAGAGGATGTTTCCCAGGTATTTGAAGTATGGAACAATGGCAAGTTTAGAGTCTGAGATTAAGACGTCTGGTTCGGTTAGAGGACTGGAAAACCCCTGACACAGGACTGCAGTTTTTGAAATATTACCTGACAGTCCCATTCTGGTGTATGCCCTGAGCGCTGCCGTTCGGGTGGCTTGCAGCGCAGTTGGGGTGTGTGCCGCAAAAGAACAGTCGTCAGCATATTGAATCTCAAGGATGGGCTGAGATGTGGGTTTTGTGACAGCCTGGAACCAATCCAGTCTGAAATCCAGAAATACTCCACTCTCCCGTTTCTATTTCCTTGTGTAGACGTGTTGTGACGCACAGGAGAAAGACATTAAATAGGACTGGTGCAAGCACACAACCTTGTCTTACACCAGTTCCTACTTTAAAAGCTGTGGACTCTGGTAGCAGGTCTTCAGCGGTGTTTCCGTCCGTCCGTCTGTGGAGCATAATCTTTGCCAGGACTTTAGCAGCGACAGCCAGCAGGGATATGCCCCGGCTGTTGCTGCAGACAGACTTATCACCTTTGTTTTTATAGATGGTGATGACGTTGGCATCCCTCCATACCTCCAGGATGAATAGATAGAGAGCTCTGGTGCAGTGATAGCCCCCCAGCCGGAAGATTTCAGCACCCTCTCTCATGCACCCACACACAGGAACACACAGACAGACACACACCCTACCCTTCAGGTCCATGGCGATGAGGCGGGGGGTGTAGGTGGTCTGCCCCCCCAGTGTGACCCCCTCCCGGTAAAGCACATCACTGTGCAGCTCGGTGGGCGGGGCGTTGGGGTCAGGATCATAGCTTAGAGACGCGTCCTGCAGCAGGAAGGGGGCACACAAATGCACATTTTAAAATGCAGTATCTCCAGTCTGTCCTACTGTACATTGTTGCTGCTGCCAGATAAATCCACATTGTTCAACACAGCGCAAATATTATACACACACACATTGACTACAGCTGTAAAATGATACTGTCGAATATAATGCAACTACGCAGTAGCATATATATTGGTCGATAGTTGCTGTACTGGTGTTACACCTCATGTATCACTGTTATTACAAACGTATTGCTTTAGACCATATTCCACGCACATCTGTCAATTATATTAAATATATATAATGCCCATGTGAAGGCGAGAATCAGAAGAAATAATAATAATACGTTTTTTACTAACCTGTAAATTCCACCAATGTGTCCCCACGAAGTTGGAGTAGTGCCCGAGTTGCAGAGTCACTACCTCCCGACACACGCTGGCCATCGTGTCTTGAAAGTATCCGACATACACAAGAAACAGGGATCAATAAATTGGTGAATATGTTCTGTTCCAAACAAAAACTCAATATTCATAAACACACGTCCGCACGTCCGAGTACCAGCGTCACAGGCATGTCAAGCACAGCAGACGCGACGCTCAACCGGACGTGCTGTCTCACGGTGCCCCGCCCTCTTCCCGTACCGGGGCCATGCTGGCGTCTGATTGGCCGGATGGAGACCGATCTGAAGAGTGATTGGCTCTTCCGGCCTGTCTTTCACCGAGTTCTGCCGTCGAGGTAGTTTGTGTGCGCAGGGCCAGGCAGACGCACATGGAGCAGCGAGCCTTGCGATTGGCGCGCAGGCTGCCGGTCCGGGTGTAAACAGCGGCTCTGATTGGCTCACGGAGAAGGGGTGAAAGGTCAACCCCGGAGGTGTTGGTCGCGTTCGCGTAGCGCAGTTCCCCGCAGATCTGCGCGGCTCCACCAATGGGATGGGTGGGATTCTGCAGATCTGCGCACAACTGCTGAAAGTAGTATGACAGTTTATTATGACTGTTGTATAGCGCATTGATTTTGTGTATAATGTTTTGCATCTGTATGTCGCTTTAATCGGGGCAGTGCCTCTGCAAAGAACTTATAATTATTCATGACCAATCCTACATTATTTTCAATGGCAGTTGTACATATTTTAATCAGTTATAAACAAATAATGCTGAATGATATCAGGAAAAAAAAAACAATATTGTACCATATGTACACCATGGTACATCTAACATGGTACTACACTTTACCATGTTCTACCTTTGTTTTACCACAGTACACTACACAAGATGATTCTCCAATATAATAATAATAATAATTGATCATGAAGATAATCCACACAAATTAAGCCTTATTTACTTTAAAACCCCTTAATAATATGCAAATACGAGCCCAATTGGGGAAAGACACAAAGTGTGGTGCAGGACATACTTGTTGCATAGTTGTTGTAAGTGTCTGGGAAATAATGGGAAATAATAATCGTCATTATTGACCTATAGACTAATTATTAACTGCCTTTTCTGTGGCTCTAGAGAAGCAAGTCCACTGTGCCCTGCTGCACAATACAGTACGTGCAGTGTTTCTCAGTGTGCAAGAAAAACGGCCTCCCCTTTAAAGGAAGCCCCTTTAAGAAGATCTCACCTGGACACACCTGCAGCCAGGCCCTCCCCCACCGAAACCTCCACAGAAACAAGCCCGACAGAGAGGGGCAATGGCGGCCTGTGCGGAGCAGCTGAGCCGCTGACTTTTGAGTGAGTACCGACTCGTACACATACCGTGACACCGGTATCGACACACCGGCATCGGCGTATCGGTAATAAATCGACGCCTGGGCGGTGTGACGGAGGTTATCACGTGATTGAAAAGTACTGTTTGTTTTATTTGGCGTGCGCAGTGTCGTGAAGTTTGGGTCGGTGACAGTCACACTACAGGGATGTATTTTCAGAATTGCATTGTTGCCCTCTGGTTTGCAATATAGTGAGCTTGTCGTGGATGTACTTGTCAGCCGGATAGTTTTGAGTACAATCTTTGACTGAATTTTTTTGGGTAAAGACACTCACCTGTCTGGCCAATGAGAGAGAGGGTTGGAAACGAGTGACGGGTCAGTCGACCAATCAGAGGGCTCGGCAAGAGAGTTTTTAAAGCATTTTTAATCAACGACTCGATTATTCACGGAGGGATCTGAGCTGCACCGCCTCGGTGAAAGAAAAGCTGGGATTTTAAGACTGGTTAATGGTGTCCCATCCCTCTCCCACTCATTTATTTACGCACACATGCTGGTCATGGACAAAAGTACACAAAAAGTAACTGATGAGGGGGGGTAATCTTCCTCGATTCAAATTGCATCTTTAGATTCTGCCATCCATGTCTCTCCCTCACACACACTACCTCTCCCCAGCACTGCCGGTCACTGTTCTACAGGATTTGTGGTTAGATTTCGTGTTCCAGAATTGTGTTACATCCTGGCATCTTGATTCTTTCAGGAGATCCTCGAGAACCAGGAACGAGCGAGAGGGGAGGGGACGGACACCTTTGGCACAGACGTACAGACGCTCCTGTCCTAAAATAAAAATACTGATGTACCCCGATTCAGGGCCAACCCCCCCCACGGAGGACGAGGGGTTCCCTGAAAACATGGGGACAAGCCCTGTACCCCACAAAACAGCACAGGGGGGACAGGAGGAGGAGGAAGAGGAGGAGGAGGAGGAGGAGGAGAAGACGACGACGACGACGACAGGGGAAGAGAGGAGCGGGAAGTGTGAAGAGGAGGAGGAGGAGGAGGAGGATGTGAGTTTGGCATGCATGGAACCCAGTACTCTACAGTGGACAGAGAAGAAGGAGGAGGAGGAGGAGGAGGAGGAAAAAGATTACGAAGATGAAGAGAGAACGCGCTCTCTGGAGTCTCTGGGCGCCTCGCACAAGGAGATGGACAAGAAGGAGAGGTTGGGGAAGATGGACGAGCTGGGAATAGAGATCGAGGAGGGGGAGAACTGCCTGCCGGAGACGGCGGCTGCCGTCTTCCACCCCAGCGTGCAGATCGTGCACCCCGGCCGCGAGGAGGAGGAGGGGGACGCCGGCTGTGGAGACTCTGAAAAGAGCCCCTTTCTCCGCCCCCAGGGGACCCTGCCTGATGGATACTTCCCGGACTGGCATGAGGAGGACCGGCACCAGACAGGTACCCCAACTCACACCTCTGTCTGTCTGTCTGAAGTGTAAAACGGCTACATAACGAGTCTCTCTTCCCACACTCCTCCTCCCCCAGGGGGCTGCACGTGTTGCAGCAGGGGCTGTTGCTGTGGTTATGACGCTCTGAAGGCGGGGGCAGGGCTGATGTCGGCAGGGCTGCTGTGCCCCCTGCTGCTGTGGGGGGGGTATGCGCTGCTGCCCTTTGACGCCCCACTGCTCAAGGATGCCCCCCAAAGGCTGGTCTACACACTGCACTGCGCCACCTTCGCCACCGTGCCCATCCTGCTGGGTGAGAGAGAAGCACTGACTGACTGCTACGCAGACGCACTGACTGACTGCTACACTGACTGACTCTTTCTGCCTTTTACACATTGGATCTGTAGTGGAAACTCCCTGTATCTGTGCTGCAGATGCATAGTAAGCTCTTGCATCACTCCCCTTTTCTCTCTCTCTCAGGTGTGCTGGTGCAGGGTTTGTGTCGGCTGTGCCCCCCGTCTCTCACCCTGCGCCGAGAGGACGACAAGGAGCCCACGCTGCACCAGCGTTTCGTCAACGACTCGGTTGGGCTGTTCCTGCTGTTCTTCCTGAACCTGGCGGCCCTCTCCACCTACCTGAGCCAGGAGCACCTCAAACTGGTACCCCTTCTCACCAGCCTGTTCGCCATGGGCAGGTACCTACTCCGCCTCTACTCCGGGTCTGCTCCGCTGTGCGTCCGCTCTCTTGCAGGTGAAGTGACCGTGTTTCTCGCTCTGTTCCAGGTTGGTGTACTGGCTGGCCTTCGCGCTGGGCAGCAGTTTCCGCAGCCTTGGTTTCGGCCTGACCTTCTTCCCCATCCCGGCGATGCTGGTGGCCAACATGTACTTCATGTTCGTCCTGGAGGGCAGCAGCATCTTCGCTCTCGAACCCGACCCTGACGCCCCGGGCCCCACTCAGGCCCCCAGCCCCGGTAAACAGAGGTTCTGGGGCTGATTTCCCCAAGGTCAAGAACCAGAAGAGACTAGCTTTTGCTGTGAAGGGTAAGCAATCTTGGCTATTCCAGTCCAGTCCAGTCCACACAATCAGTCTATATGATAAATTGAGCTTCAGCAAGGACCCCATTAAGCAATTAAAGGGTGAATCGTGGTGAATGGAGCGCTGACTGGATTTAGACACTGGTGCAATCCACTGGAGTGGACTGGACTGGAAGTGCCAGGGCTGGAGATGCCAACTATAGGCTGGTGAAGGACGGGGCAGCTGCCCTGACACTGTGACGTGGTCTGTGGCGTAGGTTACAGTTATTTAGTGCAATTCTGTCTGCAAGTAGAAAAGGAAATTGCAAGTTACACCTGTACATTTTTCTATTTTTATTCCTTTTTAAATATAGATATACTTGTTCGCAGGTTTATGTGATGATCGTGTTCGGTCGCTGATACGTTTTTTAAATTTTCATTTTGTTTCCTTATTCTTGTTCTTTCATTTTTTTTTCTTAAAGATAATGTTTTGTTTAAAAGAATAAATGCTTCAAGATCAATTCTTCTTGGGAGATGATGGTGTCAAAATCACACTTACATACAGCAGAGTCTCCAGCCCTGGTCCTGGAGAGAGACCATACACAGGCACATGTTTTCTAGATGCTTGCTAGGTGCACTACATACCACCCCCCGGCTGCCCCTGCTTCCTCAATGCTTCCCTTATGGGTAGGGGTGTCTTGACTCCAGTGCTGGGGGGCCGCAGTGTCGGCTGTTTTTTGTTCCAACAGGAACTCCCAATTACTTAATCAATGTCATTATTTACTCAGGTGGGGTTATGTAGAACTTTCATATCTTATTCCATCCATCCATTTTTGAAACTGCTTATCCTGGTGAGGGTCACGGGGAAGCTGGAGCCGATCCCGACAGGCATAGGGCGCGAGGCAGGAAATCATGATGCCAGTCCATCACTGGGCAACACACACAGACACACAGCAATTTAGAGCGACCAATCAACCTAAACTGTGTGAGGAGGTGGGAGGAAACTGGAGTGCCCGCAGAAAACCCACATGGATACGGGGAGAACATGCAAACTCCACACACAGGGGCACGCCGAGCCACGACTCGAACCCGGGGCCCTGGAGCTGTGAGGTAGCAGCGCTAACCACCGCGCCACCGTCCCCCCCTCATATTTTATTTTCATAGCCAATACCTGACAATTTGTTGATGATTCAAAACATTAAAGCCCCAGAACATGTCAGAGTCTGGAGAGAAGGGTTCAATTAATCCAGTTAATTGCTTTATTAGACCAATTAAGGAGCCGAGTGCTGGGCTGGAACAAAACCCAGCAGCCACTGCGGCCCCCCAGGACTGGAGTCTGACACTTGTATTAATTGCAGATACAGCAGTCGTTTCCTGCGTGCAGTTCCTTGCCAATTAAATTATTAATGCAAGTACGATTGACATTAAAGTATATATATTACTGTACAGGTCCACATCACCCTATACCAGTTGTTCTCAGCCCTGGTCCCGAGGAGCCCCTACTCTGCTGTTTTATGTTCCAGCGGAGCTCTCAATTACTTAATTAAACCCTTAATTGAACTAAACATTTGCTTACATTTGACTTCTTAAATGTTGTAACTGATCAAAAGTTGGTTCTTTATCAGTGACACAATTACCGCTACTGTTTAAAATAAGTATAAAGGTCTGATTTAGTAAAATATTTGTTAATGGGTTAATTAAATAATTGAGAGCTCCGTTGGAACAAAAACCAGCAGGGAAGAGGCTCTTCCAGGACCGGGGTTGGGAACACCTGCCCTATACACACCTCGGATCTCATCATAATGGACAGGTGAGGGTGAGGGTGAGGGTGAGGGTGGGGTTGACGTCACCAGCACCACAGCTGCGCAGCCTGCGAATCCGGACGAGCAGGTTCACCTGTTTTCAGTCGGAGGACAGGAAATGTATCGCGTCCACTGGGGGCGCCTTTTCATCCGCACTGGGGAACCTTCTCGGGGGGGGGGGGGAGTTACGAAGAGCCGCAGCTGGGGACGCTAAAAGAAACAAATAAAACAAAAAAATTACAGGAAAAGTAGACACTCGGATTCAGATCCCGACTCGGCTAAACTCGGGTCTCCTCGGCTCGGTCGGGCTCAGAGGGAGACGGAATGGCCAGCGAACAGACCCGCAGGAAGAACTGCTTATTTCGGCTGGCCAAGCACAGCTGCCCGTTTAAGAGGCTCAAGAAGAACAAGTGCTACGGTAAGAAGAGAGGGAGAAGGAGGGAGAGAGAGAGGGAGGGAGACATGATTGACTGGACATTATATTCAGGAGCTACACAAGGAGTCAGGAAGTAAAGTGCAGGACTCGAGTTACTCAACCACGACACTACTTTACTACACAATACTGTACTACACTGCATTATAGTACACTATACCATACTATACTACAGTATGACATACAACAATACTCTGCTACACTACTGCACTGTATTATAGCACACTTTATACTGTAGTATGACATACTACGCTGCACTGTACACTACTGCGCTTTCTTGCATGGGGGGATGGCTACAGAATAGTGTGTATAAAAAGTTACAGTCTCTATTTTGTGTATGTGATGTAGTGCCTTTGAGTATTAACATTAATACTGTATAATAGGGTTTGCCTGGACTGGTGTTTATGATATGTTCTGTATCATCTCTCGCCTGTTGCGTTAGCTGGGTGCTTTTGATTTACAAAGTGTTATTATTTAATACATTCCTCTTTTGTGTCTGTTGGCTGCTTTTAAGGGATATTGTAATGTTTGTGCGTGGGCAGTTTGGTGCTGAGCGCAGACAGGCTGGCAGCGCACAGTGCTGTCCATAGGCTCACACGTCACACACGATGCAGGGCTTCGTTTTTGGGAAGTTGCTGTCCTTCTGCAAAAACTGTCACCCCCCCCCCCCCCCCCCCTCTGCATACACACCACACCACAAGACGTGGGTAGATGTCTGCAGCGCAATAGAAAGGTTGCGATCCTGTAGCGCAGATCTCCGCAGTTTTTGCGCGGCTCCACCAATGGGATCGGCGGGATTATGCAGGTCTGCGCTACAACTACGCTGTGTGCTAGATTACCTACAGTGCTGGATTATTACTTATAGCACTGCCCCCCTCCCGCTGGATTTCGTTGCAATTGAGCTCTCAATTGCTTAATTAAACCCTTAATTGAACTTACAGTAGATAATGTCATCTGGCATTGCACTCAAGCTTATTTGCTCTTTTTCCATATGTATCAATTAACTAATTAACTTCAGTATTTTGTATGTGATCTATATCGTACATTATAAATATAAACTATTTGGACTTTATTTTATTCTTGACATATTTTTACACTTTTAAAATATATAGCCTACATTCTGGTGAGCTGTGTGTAGCAAAGGCACTTCATGAATAAGTTAAACAAATGCGAATAAATAAATATATTAAACCTCACCACTGCCATGTTGAATATTACAGCCAAACAGATGTGACCATAGTCTCTCCTGATTGGTCGATACCCACCTCAGGTGTAAGAGCACAGATAAGTAATCCAGCACAGTGATTGGAATTGGTTCTGGCTCTCAATGGCGCATTCCCACAGCAATGGACAACCCAGATCAAAAAAGTGCTCTGTGTGGATGGATCTTTTTAATTTTAACACATTATTATCATTTATTATTATTAATTCCACTACATCTATTCATAGCAAGTGTCTTCCTTCTTCTTTCCCCAGATATCCACGCTGTATCACCTCCAGCCGAGGCCGAGCGCTGGGCAGGGTTTGAACAAGCCCCCAGTTGCCCCCCACCCCTGTCCCAGCAATGTATCGCCCAGGTGGTCATCGAGCCACATCCCAGTCCAGTCACCGCCCGCTTTGCCCCGCTGGGAGAGCAATATGGTACAGTATTAATTTATTGGGGGGCATTTTAAGAGCTGAACAGTATTTCTAAGCATTGGGGAACTTATTAAAATGGAGTCCAATTAATTCTATGATCAATTGACCAAAACGTACATAGTCTGGGTAATCTGTGTCCATCTCTCAATTCAAATCAGAGATCTGATGACGACTCTTTCTCTCTCATTCAGAGATGGAGGGAGCAGAGATAGACGTGGACAATGTGGTGGTGCCGGTGCCTGCCCCCCCCAGCCCCACTCTGTCAGACAGCATGGGTCAGTGTCTGCCCCCCACCCCCTTCTGCTTCTCTCCCTTGCTCTCTCTTTGAGTGAGGCGCCCTCTTGCTCTGTCTGTTTCCCCATTCACACAGAAACTTATGCCGGGTTTTTGGTGGTATTTTATTACCGGGGTTAATGGGTTTATGCCGGCATTTCAATTCCAGCAATTTTCCACCTCGGGACCTAATCTAAATGCCAGCAATTTTCCGGCAACAGGTCTGTGTGAATGGAGCAGGAAAACGAATGCCGGCAAATGACTCGTCACATCCTCACGTTGTGCGTCAGCTGACTGATGTAACCAATCAGAATAGGGGCGCATTTTCGCCACGTTAAGCCACCTTTGACCAAGAACTTTTGACCATAACGAAAAACGGACCGGGTCGTTAGAAATGGTGGAGGTTGAAAACAATGCAGTCGCAGCAATTCTGAGTGTTTACTGATGAACCAAGAGGTTGTTAACTATTGTCACACATGTCAGTTCTATACCAATAAATCATGCAAAATATAATATCTCTATACATGCAAACGTGTTAGACTGCATTACAGTGACACTGATGGTAGTTTGTTTCAAGCTATTTTATTTTAAGTCAGTAATGTCAAACTTAAAATAATGAAAAATAAAATGTTTTGAGCACTCAATCAATCGCAGGTCTGCACACCCAAACTTTTACTAGATATAGATATACACGCAATGTAACGTCATGCTTTTTATCAAATTTTTTCAAATTGATTTAGCTTTGCTGCAGTATGTCAAGACCCAAACAATGGCTCTTGTTACACGATCATCAACCGAGAGCTGAGTCTCATACTGGGTTCACTGGTTCAAATGCTCTGTGAGCGCTGGGTCCAGTGTCCACACTGCAAAACACACAACCATACAGCCTGGTGACCCGGTCAGAGCACGATTACGCACCTAGATTGATGTATCATTTGCTTTCCCTCCTGACTATTTGTTCTTGGTAGACAGTCCGAACCGGCGCCAGTGTGATTGGGATGCGAACGTTGCCTGCATTTTGCATTTCCGTCTTTATCTCACGCCTTGTGTGTGTGTCTCTTCGTGACTAACAGTTGTGTTGCAATACTGTTGTTTCAGACATGGACAACGACATCGACCCAGAGACAGGAGAGAGGGCGCTGGGCTGAGGGAACCACACACACACACACGCACTCTCTCTCTCTCTCTCTCTCTACGGCTGTTACACAACAACACAGGAGTGCAGCACAATAATACATGACACACAGCGCAGTATAAAGCAAACATGATATAAAGCATACAGCTACAAATACACACACGCACACACACACGCACACACACATCTCTAAACTTTGTTCCTGTGTATGTCCTGTAGATTTTGTATCAGATTTACCATTTATTGTTTTCTAGGGTTAAAAAGTGAATTGTTTCAGTGTTTCAGCACAGTTTCTGGCCACAAATACGGGGTGGCACACTACAGTCCACTCCAGTGTTATCAGGTTAACATTGCAAGACTCCCCCGTCCACTGCACTGGACCAGGCTGGACTGAGCCCCCCCCGTATTGTAAACAGGGGAATATAAAGAGACTAAACTTATTGTTTTTTCCACATTTTTATTTGTTTTCGGAGGACACTGGACTGTCCCTGCACGCTGACGTTATTGTGAAAGTTTGTTAAAAATTAAATGTAAATATAAAAGGAAAAAGTGGTTTTATATACTCAATAAAGGTTTTATTCAGACACACGTTGTAACCTCTCCTCTCTATCCATCCCTCCCTGTCCCACCTCTCATCTCTTTCTGCATCTATCCTTCCCTCGTTCTTTCATCCGTCCCACTCTAACCCATCCATCTACCTCTATCCCTCCATCTCATAGTTTTGACTTTTGACATATGATAACCAAGTATGAGTAGATGAGTAATGTATTTTATATGGATAATACATAAGTATCAATGTACTGTGTCTGCCTCAGACAACGTCCCAACGCCTCACAAGGACAGCTGCTATAAAAGAGCAAAAACTGCCATTTCACAGTGGAAAGCACAGAAACACCTGAAAAAAAAAAAAGACATTATTTTTATTGAAAATAAAACCAGTATAATCTTGAAAATGAATCAGAGGTGATGGCTTTCAAGGTCAGGCTATGTGCAAAAGAGGCTTCTGTAACAGAGGATGCTGACAACGAACCTCTGCTTTTAAGGCACAGGCAACTGCCAATTACTGAGCCTCATCTCTGTGCTCTGTACCTGGGGGGGTTCTTCTGCTTTCACTTTCACCCTGAGCTCTTAATTGGTTAATTGGTTAACTGTGTCTCCGTGATCACACTGCAGACACATCTCTCGATCCTACCTCCACAGTACAGCTGAAATGGAGTGATCTCTTATTCTTCCAGCCGCTGTTCCGCACTCACCCGATTGGCGCCCTGAATCAGTGTGTGGCCTTTGAGTCCTGCTTGGGAGGGGACGAGTCTGATCTGGAGGCCATACCTGCTCCATGCCTTTGGCTGGGCCTGGATGCAACGTGTGGGTGTGTGGGGGAGGGTGTCGATTGGCTGATTGGGTCAGTGTGGCAACAATTCATTGGCTCTCAGTCTGCAGTGGGGACGAAGGGAGGCGGTCTCAGTTGATTGGCTCGTACTGGGGGGGAGCCCGTCCCTTCCGCTTCACGCACACGCAGACGCCGCCCAACAGGAGCAGCAGCGCAGGGGTGCCCAGGGCCACGGCCATGATGGACAGAACGAGAACGGAGAACGAGTCCCACGGAGGAGAGCCCACACCCACCAGAACAGTCCTGCAGGATGAGGGCGAGCGAGAGAGAGAGAGGAGGAAGGAGAGGGGGAAAATGTAAAAAATAAATCTGAAAGTCCGTCACTCACCAGCTGAGAGGGGGAGAGAGACGAGAGAGAGACTCACCAGCTGAGGTATTGGGTGCTGTTGTAGAAGGGCTCCCCCGCGATGCCGAAGGTCAGGTTCAGCCCGCTGACCTGGTACCCCTCGCCCAGCTGCTCCCCAAAAAACGCCCGCGCCAGGCTGGGCCGGGCTGGGGCAGGGCGTGGCTCCGGGGCAGAGTGCCGGGCGGGCGTGGCGAACTCGGTCAGGAGCTTCTCGGAGCGATAGCCCACCGGCTTCCACTGAGAGAAGCCCAGGGCTGCGGAGCTGGAGCCGGGACTCAGCGTCACCCACTGACACACCTGGAGAGGAGGAGGAGGAGGAGGAGGAGGAGGAGGTAAGAGAATTAGAAATCAGGAGATACACACAGAGAGAGATAATCAAAAGCCCACATGGACAGTACCTGGAAGATGGTGGGCGAGTACTCATCGTCGATGGAGTGCAGCGTGTCGACGCGGCTCGGCTGGTCCCGGGGCACCACGGCCGCCAGCTCCAGCACCAGGCGCGAGTGGTTGGACCGCACCGCC
Organism: Amia ocellicauda; assembly: GCF_036373705.1. Lineage (NCBI taxonomy): Eukaryota > Metazoa > Chordata > Actinopteri > Amiiformes > Amiidae > Amia > Amia ocellicauda. The sequence goes on from NC_089863.1 coordinate 23,983,344, forward strand.
ACCCCTTTGATCAGCACGCGCAGCTGGGAGGTGTTCGCGCTGTGCAGGAGGCGGGGCCAGGCCGAGCTCCGCC